>NW_027492536.1:170000-172500 GCF_021521415.1 Bidens hawaiensis
ACTAGAAAAAGATCAATTGGGTCCATTGAAATGAAATGTGTTTTTGCTTTCCTAATGAATGGGCTTATAGGAATAATTGTCTTTTGATGAAGCAATCAGTCAGTTAAAACAATAACGAGGAAAATCAAATAAAAAAAGAGACAATTTTTGTATTCGAATATTTATTCGTTTTTTTTGAATTGTTTGAATTGTATAGGGCTCTAGGGCTATACGGACTCGAACCGTAGACCTTCTCGGTAAAACAGATGAAAATTATTATTATCAAAATGATATGAACTGTTTCAAAGACCCAACATGCATTTTTTGTGCATTGGGCTCTTTCATTAACTGATAGAAATATCAGCTAGTCCGCCATTTTTATTTTTGACAGAAAAATAAGAAGATGGCTCCATGTGCTCTGAGTCATTATGTTGATTCAGATTCAGGAACACTACCAAAGTTTTTCAAGGGGGGTTATCTTGACGTAGGTTTGCCTCTGGTCTAGATTCACTTAAGTGAAATGAAGTCTCTATCGCTCTACTTAAAAATCAAATATGAAAACTTCATACACCTTAAAGTTCATAGGACGAAAAGAGGTTTTTTTGAGGCCCTGATACTCAGCCTAGCATTGAATAGACTAGGTATTCACCTTATCAATATATCAAATCAACGGTGGGGTCTGTTTGGCACCTAACTGGGCACCTAAATCGGACCGAACCCTTGTCAGGCTATTGTTCTCTTCTTCCCTCAAAGTTATCGAGTAAGACATCGATTTATCAATAAGATCAATTTTTTTGATTGCATGATGCACTCCCCTGAAAAACATCGGCGCGCGTGTAAACGAGGTGCTCTACCAACTGAGCTACAGCCCTTAGTGCTTGTAATACATATTTTATTATGTAGATAATTTCTTGTCAAGATGACTATTCCATGATCCAAGATCATATTGATCGGTATTGCTTCTAAGTAATATGATATTTATAATCCATCGACGGGAGGAGTCCCTTTTGGTTTTCTTTGTGAAGATAAATGACCTACTTAACTCAGCAGTTAGAGTATTGCTTTCATACGACGGGAGTCATTGGTTCAAATCCAATAGCAGGTAGAACTTATTAGATACCGCGGTCAATGGTATCTAATAAGTTTTTATACCCATTTGATTTTAGTAATATTTTTTTTGTATCTTTTCTATTCTATTTCTTTTTCGTTGCATAAAAATGTGATCATAAAAATATGATTTCGCTTGATTGTATTTAATCGACAGAATCAAGTCAAACAAAATAACCAAATATAGGGTGTATAAATTGATGATTATTCGGACACACCGACTGGTTATGAAATGGCGTTGATAGCCTCTACTCGTGCCCTAGCCCGTCGTAGAGCTAGATTATCCTCAATTGTTTGTCTCTTTCCTTCAGCTTTTCTCAAAGCATCTTCTGCTATTTCAAGAGTTTGCTGAGCTTCTTGTGGATCGATGTCACTACTTTTCTCTGCATCATTTACTAAAACTGTGATTTCATTATTACCTATTCTAGCAAAACCGCCCATCAGAGCCATCGTTAGCCATTGGTCGTTAAGGCGTATTCTCAAAATACCTATATCTACTGCTGTGGCAATAGGAGCGTGATTTGGTAATACGCCAATTTGTCCACTATTAGTAGATAAAATGATTTCTTTCACTTCTGAATCCCAAACAATTCGATTAGGGGTCAGTACACAAAGATTTAAGGTCATTTCTTCAAATTGCTCTCCATTTCTAAGTTGATAGCCTTCACCGTAGCTTCATCGATGTTACCTACCAAATAAAAGGCCTGTTCGGGAAGACCATCTAATTCTTCGGAAAGGATTAATTGAAAGCCTCTAATTGTTTCTGCTAAACCAACATATTTTCCCGGGAGAACCCGTAAAGACTTCTGCTATGAAAAACGGTTGTGATAAGAAACGCTCAATTTTTCGCGCTCTTGCTACGGTTAAACGATCTTCTTCGGATAATTCGTCTAATCCAAGAATAGCTATAATATCTTGAAGTTCTTTGTAACGTTGTAAAGTTTGCTTAACCTGTTGTGCAGTTTCATAATGTTCTTCACCGACGATCCGGGGTTGTAGCATAGTTGACGTTGAATCTAAAGTATCTACTGCTGGATAGATACCTTTGGCGGCTAATCCTCTTGATAGTACGGTAGTAGCATCTAAATGTGCAAATGTCGTAGCAGGAGCAGGGTCGGTCAAATCGGTACGTAAACAGCTTGAATAGAAGTTATGGACCCTTCTTTGGTAGAAGTAATTCTTTCTTGTAAAGAACCCATTTTGGTACTAAGGGTAGGTTGATAACCCACGGCGGAAGGCATTCTACCCAACAAGGCGGATACTTCAGATCCTGCTTGGACAAAACGGAAGATATTGTCAACAAATAAAAGAATGTCTTGTTCATTAACATCTCGGAAATATTCCGCCATAGTTAGGGCAATCAAACCAACTCTCATACGAGCTCCCGGTGGTTCATTCATTTGACCGTAAACTA
>NW_027492536.1:185000-192500 GCF_021521415.1 Bidens hawaiensis
GTACAAGAGACAGTTGCTTCTTAATCGTAAAATACTTGCACAAATAGCTATATCAAATAGGAATTGTCTTTATATGATTTCCAATGAGATTATAAAAGAAGTAAGTTGGAAGGAATCCACCAGTTAAACGGAGTTGCCCGGAGAATGAACTCCGGGAAGGTCGAATAAAAAAGAAAATAAAAATGAATAGAATATGAGAAAATATGAGAAAAGAAAGTAGTCAAAATAAAAATGAATCAACGCGTTCAAAAAAAAATTTCTTCTTCCCAGATTCTTCTTTTTTTTCTTATGACACGAGAATTCAATCCGGATTCTTGGATTTTGACCACAAAATAGAAATCCGCGTTTGAGTTCGGATGGGGGTTTGAATTCAAGTTAATAAAGAGTAAACCTACCTTTTTCTGCCTCTAAGACTAGTAGTTCTAGTGGTCGACTCAGTTCTTTCAAATTGTTTCTCATTATTAAGAAAAGGTAACAAAGATAAAATACGAGCTTGTTTTATAGCAATAGTAATTAATCGTTGTTGTTTCAAGGTCAATCTATTTACTCGTCTAGATAATATTTTTCCCTGTTCACTAATAAATCGACTAATTAAACTCATGTTTTTATAATCAATTCGATCACCCGATTGGATCGGGGGCAAACGCTTACGAAAAGATCGCTTGGATTTAAGAAAAGTTCGCTTGGATTTATCCATGGTTTGGTTAGTTTATTTCTTATCCCTAAAATCCTATTTCAGCCGGATCTATAATTAGAATAAATAAATAGGATTTGGTTTGTTTATAATTATTTTTAACTATGTTAAATATGTTATATATATAATGTCATTTTTCCCTTTCCTTGCCTTGTAAGATTAAGATAAGGGCGCAAGTACTCGCTTCAATCTTGTTGGTACATGATGTCAGTAGTTCAGTGTCTAGTGTCTGTAATCGAGTTAGTTGGATTTGTATTTGGATGTAAGCGAAGTTCTCACAAGTTCGCTTATATAGGCGAACTTGTGGAACAAGCGAAGTTAGGGACAACTTCGCCTAAACATGCTAGGCGAAGTTGTCGTGTTATATAAACTGCTAGGTTCGGCTAGATCAAGAGACGAGACGAGACGAGTTAGAGTTTTAGTTAACGAGTTATACAGTTTTGTGTAATCGGTGATCAGTGAATCACGTGTTTCCAGTTGCAATACAACGTGTCTTTGTTTATTGTAACGTGTGTTAGATCGTGTTAACGTATATCGTCTTCTACGCTCGTAATGTCTTACGTAGGGATTCCGCACCTACGTAGAACGAGATATTCCGTGTAGATCCGGCTGGGAACCTACAAATCTATTTCTTTATCTCCACGTGAATCTTATGTTTGTAACAATATGAACAGAATTTTCGTAACTCCAATCGATTAGGCGTATTGTGCCGGTTCTTTTGAGTAATATATCTGGAATTCTGGAAATGCCCGTTGATTCCTTATTAACACCGTTTCGAACACAAGCGGTACATTCCAAAAGAACCGGTATTCGCACATCTTTACCCTTGGCCATGAACCTCCTTTGGATTTTTCATTTACTCAACTCTTCCTCTTTCAATCCGAAACGAAAAAGAAGAAAGGAAGGAAAAAACAAAATAGAATTTTTAACTTGCTATCCTCTTATGCAAGATTTCACTACACTCAATATCGGAAATAAGATAGAAAGATTTCTAAACTTTCAAATCACAGTACAGCATTTTATATTTTATATAAGTATCTTGTATAATACTCTTTCCCTAGAACCATTGTTTGTATTCGACTTCCATAGAATAAATATTCATTTCATTACAACCAGAACCCGAGTCTCACAGCTGTTGAATGCACTTTTATTCTTTCTCTTTCCTCCCTTCTTCTAAAAAAGGGAAAAAAGAGAAAAGAGGGGGCTGATATTTAATTGTATCTCTAATATTCTTTATTCCGTCCCGCGCCAATAACTAGAATGGGAACGTCAACGCATCCGGGAAAAAATGATTAATCTCTATCAATAAACCTGCCAAAGAACCGAACCATAGAGTACTTAGTACCGGTGCCACGGAAAGATATGTTTTTAGATCTCGCATTGAAAAACCTCCTTCATTTTTTCATTTTATTGTAATCAATAAGATAATACATATTTAAATGTACAATTATCTAGTAAAAAGATTTACTTTTTGTTAAATACAGAAAAAACGTCCTTTTCTTCTCCAATATTCCCCAAAAAGACTCAGTTATTTTTCCTTGGGGTTCCGTTCCATATTTCATATAGATAGAAGTCTTTGCTATTATTATATGTTAAATGAGACCAAAAAGACGAAATGAAAAGAAAAATTCTAGGTTTTAATAGAGGAGATAACGATGTGGAAAACAAGACAGGAATTCTCTACAATGACACTGTAGACCAACGGAAGGGATGTAGCGCAGCTTGGTAGCGCGTTTGTTTTGGGTACAAAATGTCACGGGTTCAAATCCTGTCATCCCTACCTATTACCTCCTTTGAGCAGTAATGAGGTATTTTTTAAGATCAACTCACAATGGACATATCATATAGAATCTTTCATTCTTATGACACTATATAGTATGCATACAATGACACTATATAGTATGCATACAAGATGTATTGGGGCCAATTCTTTTCTTTTTTCTTTACAGTATTCTCTTTTATGATAAGAAAGTGCTCTTAGTTCAGTTCGGTAGAACGCGGGTCTCCAAAACCCGATGTCGTAGGTTCAAATCCTACAGAGCGTGATTCGGATCTTCTTCGATCGAATTCGGCTGAAACACTAACTGGAACTGGAACAGCAATCTTAATTTGACCTCCTGGATATTAAACAAAGGAGGAGGTCAAAAAAGGGGGGGATGTTAATTAATCAAAGGTCCAACTGATCGCCACGCCTGTATTGTAAATATGCGAAAGTAATAGGAATTAGACCTAACACGATTCCAAAAAGAAAAACTTTAATCATTTCAATTTGTTTGAAAGGAGAAAAAAGAGGTAATATCTATACCTAAATATTAATCCAAATTACCACGAATCTCAATGACCAAGAATTGGTAATTGACACGATAAGTAACTAGAAATACACAGAAGTTCGCGGAAAGATTTCCTTTTATGAATTGTGCAATTCATTTCAAATAAGTCGTATCTTGCTCAGACCAATAAATAGAGCTGAGGTTATAGTTAAAGCCGTTAGTAGAAAACCGAAATAACTAGTTATTATAGGCAACAAGGAGCTAAATGAAATATGTTATTTTTATACATATGTTTATAAAAAAGCACTTACCTGAGTTTCATTTTTTACAAAATAGAAGAGAAACAAAAATACCAATTGCAAGCTTTTGATTCAAATATCATTATAGACAGCACTAACAAGGATAAAGTCACAGCTTTAGAAAAAGAAATTGATTAATCGTCTGTAACATCTACGCATACCGCGTTTGCAATCAGCGAATGCATTCTTGGATCATTTTTCAATTCAACTAATAAGAATTAGGTCGTGTAATTTCGTTTTAAAACAAAACTCTTTTCGAATCATTATGGAATCAAATTAGAAAATTATCACTATTTTTTTTTATCGAATCTATTTTCAATTTTAGGCGAACAGTAATCTTATAAAACTTTTACTTTCATTTTAATTAATTAGATTTCGTAATAGGTTATAATATCTTGCATATAATATCTTGAATGAATGAGAACAAAAAGTGATCACACGATCACTCGAAAAAAATATAGGTGTTTTGGTTCAACTATATTATAAGACTAGTCATTTCTATTCTCTTTTGCTTTAGAAGTTCTAGTTTGTATCTTTCCTATTAGAAATCCGCCTCTTTGTAGTTAGGTCAAAAAAGAACCTTCAGATTTCAGATTTCGATCTAATACAACAATGCATGCATTAGTGATTCCAATTATTTCATTCGTTGTTCTTTTTCGTTTATCGAAGAAAATTTCCTATTATTCCTTGTTACTGGACGACTAACCAATTCCTAATTCCTTAAAAGATAAAAAAAGATTCCAACAAAAAGCGCTTATACAACTATGAATAACAAAGATTTATAGATCTAAAATCTACTTACATTTGCGGTAATATTCTAATCATTTCATGAATTATTAGAAACTCACTTATCATATTCGCATTTTACCCTATCCTTAGTTTATAGCCCTAAACTCATAATGGCGAGAAATAGATTATTTGAAATTCAATAATTTTCTATTGAATGGGACATTCTTTTACATCGACAAACAACAAGAAAGAAATTATTTAGCACCTTTTTCCAATACTTATTGAAAGTGCATTGCTGTGTCAGAAGAAGGATAGCTATACTGATTCGGTATACTCTAAAGACGCCCTCGGTACAATATTGACGATCTCACAAAGATTTTTTCAGTGAATTTACATTTACTGATCCAATCTTTTACTGAATCGATCCCCTTTTGACTGTACAAGAATATGTGGAGCTCAGCATGTCTGGAAGCACGGGAGAACGTTCTTTTGCTGATATTATTACTAGTATTCGCTACTGGGTCATTCATAGCATTACTATACCTTCCCTATTCATTGCGGGTTGGTTATTCGTCAGCACTGGTTTAGCTTACGATGTGTTTGGAAGCCCTCGGCCAAACGAGTATTTCACAGAGAACCGACAAGGAATTCCATTAATCACCGGCCGTTTTGATTCTTTGGAACAACTCGATGAATTTAGTAGATCTTTTTAGGAGGCCTCAATGACCATAGATCGAACCTATCCAATTTTTACAGTGCGATGGTTGGCTGTTCACGGCCTAGCTGTACCTACCGTTTCTTTTTTGGGGTCAATATCACCAATGCAGTTCATACAACGATAAACCTAATCCGAATTATAGAGCTACGGCACAATCAAACCCAAACGAACAAAATGTTGAATTGAATCGTACCAGCCTCTACTGGGGGTTATTACTCATTTTTGTACTTGCTGTTTTATTTTCCAATTATTTCTTCAATTAAGAAAACGAGAGAGAACTAAAATAATAGACTAATCATTCTAGGTATTCTCTCTCTTAGCCCATTCGGAAGGATCTCATCTCATAATTATCCATGACTGTTTATGTCTCTAGCATGACCACTTGATGAAATGTGGAGGGAAGTGGCGGAAATGGCCGATACTACTGGAAGAATTCCTCTTTGGATAATAGGTACTGTAGCTGGTATTCTTGTGATCGGTTTAGTAGGCGTTTTCTTTTATGGTTCATATTCCGGGTTGGGTTCATCCCTATAGTAATAGGATGAATTGAGTTGTATACATGAAAGCGTAAGAACTCAACGGATTCCCTTCTTTGTTTGTCTGATTTGAGGGAGAAGGTCCCGTTGAGTTCTTAATAATTAGAAGATTTTTTTATAAGTTCATTGAATAAGTTCTATTTACTCAATCAATTTTCCCCTCCCCTTTTGTTTGTCCACCACTTTTATAGTATTTTATATTTATTGTATATGTAATTATGTATACGTAATTATTTATTATGATAAGATAATATAATAATAAGAAAAAAATACGTAATAACTCTAAAAAACGTTCTGATACGTCTCTAAAAAATCGAAAAAAAATTAGGAATGTTTGACGAACAGTATAAAGATAAAGAATCATTATTATTTCGACACAAGAAAAGGGTGTGAAAAATCCTTTTCTTGTGTCGAAGACTAGTAAGACGAATAACCCCTCCCAGAAATATTTGTTCCCTTCATTTATTCGTTCTATTTCGCGTTTCCTTTTGGATAGGATCTAGCCAAAGTAAATTGTATTAGAATCAAATGCATTTTATGACATTTCAATCTCACAATAGCAACATAATAACATCACCCCGGTTTTTTGAAAAAAAAAAAACAAACAAAAAAAGAAAGAGGGGGTCAAGTCAAACAGTCTTCTTCACAATCTATATACTATGGCTAGGAATATGGTACAAGGAATTACCGGCATCTCGTAGAAAAATAGTATAAAAAGGGTTTTTATAATTTCTTTTTTTATATCATAATTACTAAAAAGAATTTGGTTCTTTTTAAAAACTTGATGTCGATAAATGCGCGAGTTTAGAAATTCATTTCGGACAATTGAACCTTCTCGAACTGCTTCTTTTTAAGAACCAAAAATATTTGTGCCAAAATAACAGATGCGAAGAAGAACAAAAGGCCTTGTACACGTAATGGATCTTGCAGTACTATTTCTGCATCTCCCTGACCAAATCCGCCCACATTAGGATTACTTGTCAACGGTTGATCCAATTTGATAGATTCGCCTTCTGAAACAAGAAGTTCTGGCCCGGAGGGATAATATCAACCACTTGACGTCCATCCGATGCATCCGCTATGGTTATTTCGTATCCCCCCTTTTCTTTTCGTAGGATTTTGCTTACTATACCTGATGCTGTAGCATTATAAACTGTATTGTTACTTTTGCTCCCGTCAGGATAAATCTGGCCCCTTCCCCTGTTTCCACCTACGTAGATAGGATATTTTAAAAAGTGAACGTCTTTCTTAGTAGCGGGGTCCGGGGAAAGAATAGGAAAGGTCATTTCACTATATTTCTGACCAGGAACAGGGCCTATGACAAGAATATTTTTTTGATTGGGGCGATAGCTCTGAAAAGACAGATTACCCATCTTTTCTTTTATCTCGGGGGAAATACAATCGGGAGGGGCTAATTCAAAACCCTCTGGCAAAATAAGAACAGCCCCTACATTCAAAGCCCCTTTTTTACCATTAGCAAGAACTTGTTTCAGTTGCGTATCATAAGGAATTCGAACAACTGCTTCAAATACAGTATCGGGAAGTATCGCTTGCGGAACCTCAATATCCACCGGTTTATTAGCTAAATGGCAATTGGCGCATACAATACGTCCAGTCGCTTCTCGTGGATTTTCATAACCCTGCTGTGCAAAAATGGGATATGCATTTGAAATGGGAATACGAGTTATTATATATATCATGAGCGATACGGAAATAGATCGAGTAATCTGTTCCTTTATCCAAGAAAAATTATTTCTAGTTTGCATGGTCCAATCATTGATCCCGAAAATTTCTACAATAAATTGGGGTAGGTCACTAATGGAGTTTCCTATCCACGATTCCGTTATTTACTGGAATAATTTGACTCGATTAATATATAGGAATATAGGATGAATCTCCGGGATGGGTAGAAATAGAAAGCAATTTTCAATGTTTTGCTTATGTACAACTGCAAAGTAAGAAACATTATAATTGGATTAAGTAGACTATTTTTTAGTCATTCATTGAATGATAAATCACTACAAGTGACGGAGATACGCGATTTAAATAACGGAAAATCCAATATTTAAAAATTGTATCTAGAATGACTGGAAAAGTTGAAACAAGGCCAGATATAATTTGATCATTATGAACAAATCCAAAATCCTTGTAGACAAAGCCAATCATCAATTCACAACCATGGGGCGAATGAAATCCAATACATAAATCGGTTAATAAAAGAAGAGAAAAAGCTTTTATTGTGTCACTTAAGTTA
>NW_027492536.1:202500-207500 GCF_021521415.1 Bidens hawaiensis
ATGCCCAAAATTGCCATCACTTTTGTAATGGCAATTGGAATGATATTAACTCCTATTTATTTATTATCTATGTCACGTCAAATGTTCTATGGATACAAGTTATTTACTACTCCAAACTCTTATGTTTTTGATTCTGGACCGCGTGAGTTATTTGTTTCCATCTCAATTTTTCTACCTGTAATAGGCATTGGTATGTACCCCGATTTTGTTCTTTCACTATCAGTTGACAAGGTCGAAGGTATTCTATCTAATTATTTTGATAGATAGTTTTATTAAATAAAAAAATAAAAAACTCCTTTTTACGAGTTTATTGGCTAATGAAAAAAAAGAAGTATTTTTATTCTCTTAAATTTTAAATAAAGTAAAAATAAAATATGAATTTCAATTTTGACCTAATATGCTTGGTCTTTGTGAGAACCGCGTGAATCACTATACTACTTTATTCACATGGTTCTCGCCGGTTGAGACAAGATTTTTTATATACACCGTATTGCATTCTGTTTGTATTCGTAATAACTTTTCTTTAATTTACCTAGAGGTTAACGTAAATGAACCATAACTATGTAACCCTATTCCTAATAGATTGACCCCAAAATAGCATATCCAAATTATAAGAAAGCCTAGAGTTGCCACAACTGCGGAATTTGCTCCTTGCAAATTTTTATTTGTTCGAATATGCAAATAAATTGCGAATACGATCCAAGTAATAAAGGCCCAAGTTTCCTTTGGATCCCAACTCCAATATGATCCCCATGCTTCATTAGCCCATACTGCTCCTGAAAGAATACCTATGGTTAAAAAGACAAATCCTAGGCTAATCACACGATAACTCCAATAATCCAATTGTTTAAGAAAATGGGCCTTGTAATAATTCTTATCAGAAAAAAAAGAAGTTTTTTTCAAAATATTGTTTCTTTCATTCTTGTATTGGATTTCACCAAATGAAAATGATGCATTTAATTTTAATAAATTATTACTTTTAGAACTATAAAAAAGATTTCTAAATGTAATGACTAGAAGTGCTACTGATAATAATGATCCACAAAGAAGAGCCGGATAGCTCAATATCATCATACTTACGTGCATTGTTAACCATTCCTATTGTAGAGCAGGTACTAATATTGTGGGTTTGTGTATTTCATTTAAAAGACCCGAAGTAGCAAAGCCTTGGGTAAAAATAGTACTTGAGGCAGTTATTGTGGTTAAATCATTTTTTCTTATTTTGAAATAAGGGACTATATGAATAAGGGAGAAACTCCATGAAAGAAAAATTAATGATTCATATAAATCACTTAGGGGGAAATGGCCTGAATAAATCCAACGAGTGATTAATGATCCTGTTAGGCATAAAAAAGTAGCTATCATCCCCTTTTCTGATGAATCATATGGTTTTATTATTTCATGCCCAATAAGGTTATCAAATGAAGTGTAATTATAATTGAAACAATAGAAAAAGAAATATGAGTTAATAGATGCTCTAAAGTTGAAAATATCATAAAAATGAAAAAGGGCGGCGGGGATCCCCTATATTAATTAAGAAAAAGAAATGGGAATTTTTTTTTATTATAGGATCTATTGGATATCTTTTAGAAGATGGCATGCCGCCACTCGGACTCGAACCGAGATGCTCTAGCACTGCTTCCTAAGAGCAGCGTGTCTACCGATTTCACCATAGCGGCTTGCTCGAACTCATAATAGCCTATTTATATTCAATCGTCGAGATCGAGATTGAACAAGTCAATTCAACCAAATCAGTTTTTTTAGTAAAGATTCAATTAGTAAATGATAAAAAATGAGTTCAAAAGTCAATTTGAAGGTTCATTAGTTTCATTTAATTTAATTTTATTTACTTTTTTTGTCATTCTTTATGGTTTATCTAATTTCATAAATTGAAAAAAAAAAATTCAATTCATTGAAAATATGTCTATTTTAGATTACTCCAAATTGACACATTTTTTGTACAAAATAGTGCACAAATTAAGTTCTTTTTTTGATTGGACTGAAAATTGGAGATATCGATATATAGAAAACTCATTACATATCCATATCGTAAATAAATTAACATATAATAAATAAATTAAGAAATAAATAAATATAAATTAAGTAATAAATAAATTAAGAAGTCAGAAAGTTATTCAAAAATTTTTAACACGGAATGAATTAGTTTCAACACGTCATTAATTTGAACTTAAAATCTTATATCTGGCCTTCCCGAAAAACAGAAAAATTTTTCATTCTTGTAATTGTAAAGGTCGATGGGGAAAAGAAGACTCCCCACCACCAAAATTTGAGTGAAAATATACTAAAAAGAAAGAAAAAATTTTGTATTTTTTTCTTGATTCTTCTTTTTACCAAAAACAGAAGAATTCTTTTCTAAAATGAAGGGTCTATTTCATATTGATTAGAATAGGGGCTGCCAATTGTTCATTTTAGATTAACTTTGATATTAACAAATTACTGAGACTTTTTTTTTAGTAAAATCCATTCTGATTATTCCGATATTTTAGGACTTATATTTTAGGACTTATTTGTTTGTCGTACAAAAAAACTTTTTGAATTACCGGTAGAAAGAGATTTCCCTAATGACAAAGCTTTTAACGACGCCCCATATCCTTTCCTTTTCCAAATATTTTTACGAATACGCTTTTTTGATATCGAAGTACGTTTTTTTGGAACTGCCATTTAAAAGTTACTCGTTGTTATAGTTGGATGTGAAAGACATCTATTGTTCAAAACGAATTCTTTTTTCTTATTCATTATCTATATCTATTTTTTGTCTAAATAAGATTCTTTTCATAAAAAATAAATTTAGATTTAGATATGTCAAAGATCGGTGAAAATTTTATAAAAAATGACTCAAAATAACAAAATTTTGATTCCATACGCTATTAGTAAATCCAAACATTTTGGTTTGGAACTTTTAGTTCTCGTTGTTTATCTCTCAAAGTTATCTCTTTATAATCTACTAAATCAAACTTAATAAAATCAATAAAGAACCTAAAAGACCCTTATTTTACTCATTCTATACTTTATTTACATAGAATAAAATCCCTCAAAGGATTATAAACTTTTGACTGAAAAATTGAGTCTTTTTTTAGTCAAACTTGAGAAAACAATAAACCTTCAATTTGAAAATTTGAACGAGACTATTAATAAATCTGTTAAAGGATACATGGTTTCATAAAAAATATCTCAGTCATTTTTTATTCTTTATCGATCAAAAAAGTTCATTTTAGATCTATAATCTTCTAAACTTTACTAATAACTTTACTAATAAATTGTTTTGATTGAAAAGCAATCCCATAATGAATTAGTTAATGAGTAGGAATAAACTAACTAAAATCAAGGTTTTTTTTCATTAGACCGATGCTCTTAGTTAATCATATAATTCATATCAGGATAAAGTACTCTTTTTAGCTTAAATTTAGATCCTTGCTCTATTGTTATTTTACTATTATCAGTATTCGTTTTTATATGTCACTTGGGCATATAAGTTGACCAATTATAACTTCTTTTTTTTTGAACGATTTTAAAAAGACTCAGAATAAATACTAATAAAAAATGATTCAATAAGTTAGTGCATATCTTGATTTTTTATTAACTTTTTTCGAAATAGGCAAGATCCGGTGAATCGGAAACAATTAATTAAGAATAAAAATTTTTTTTATGGAACAGACATATCAATATGCGTGGATAATACCTTTTCTTCCACTTCCAGTTCCTATGTTAATAGGGCTAGGACTTCTTCTTTTCCCGACGGCAACAAAGAGTCTTCGTCGTATGTGGGCTTTTCAGAGTGTTTTATTGTTAAGTATAGTCATGATTTTTTCTATCAATCTGTCTATTCAGCAAATAAATAGCAGTTCTGTCTATCAATACGTATGGTCTTGGATTATCAATAATGATTTTTCTTTAGAATTCGGATACTTGATCGATCCACTTACTTCTATTATGTCAATATTAATCACTACTGTTGGAATTATGGTTCTTATTTATAGTGATAATTATATGTCTCATGATCACGGATACTTGAGATTTTTTGCTTATATGAGTTTTTTCAGTACTTCCATGTTGGGATTAGTTACTAGTTCAAATTTGATACAAATTTATATTTTTTGGGAATTGGTTGGAATGTGTTCGTATCTATTAATAGGATTTTGGTTCACACGACCTGTTGCAGCAAAGGCTTGTCAAAAAGCATTTGTAACTAATCGTGTTGGTGATTTTGGTTTATTATTAGGCATTTTAGGGTTTTATTGGATAACGGGGAGTTTCGAATTTCGTGATTTATTCCAAATATTCAATAACTTGATTTCTAATAATGAAGTCAATTTGTGTTTGTTACTTTGTGCGCTATTCTATTATTTGCCGGTGCGATTGCTAAATCTGCGCAATTTCCCCTTCATGTATGGTTACCTGATGCAATGGAAGGGCCGACTCCTATTTCGGCCCTTATACATGCTGCTACGATGGTAGCTGCGGGAATTTTTCTTGTAGCTCGACTTATGCCTCTTTTCATAGTCATACCCCACATAATGAATTTTATCTCTTTGATAAGGAAAATAACAGTTTTTTTCGGAGCTACTTTAGCTCTTGCTCAAAAAGACATTAAGAGGGGTTTAGCCTATTCCACAATGTCTCAATTGGGTTATATGATGTTAGCTTTAGGTATGGGGTCTTATCGCAGTGCTTTATTTCATTTGATTACTCATGCTTACTCCAAAGCATTATTGTTTTTAGGATCGGGATCCGTTATTCACTCAATGGAAACTCTTGTTGGATATTGTCCAAAAAAAAGTCAGAATATGGTGCTTATGGGAGGTTTAACAAAACATGTACCAATTACTAAAAATTCTTTTTTATTAGGTACACTTTCTCTTTGTGGTATTCCACCCCTTGCTTGTTTTTGGTCCAAAGATGAAATTCTTAATGATAGTTGGTTGTATTCACCTATTTTTGCAATAATAGCTTGGTCCACGGCGGGATTAACCGCATTTTAT